>NW_028127900.1:0-30317 GCF_965231255.1 Vanellus vanellus
GCTTCTCACTGCCTCCTGGAACCCCTTCAAATGCCCCACACAATTTGGCCCTCTCTGCTTTCCTGAAAATCTATCCTCAAAAGCACCTTTTTTCACTTTCGGCGCTGTTTGGAGCAAAAAAGACAAACGTCCAGCTTTTGCTGCCACAGCAAAGGTGCCAGCGGGGAAAAGTGATGCTGCTTCTCACTGCCTCCTGGAACCCCTTCAAATGCCCCACACAATTTGGCCCTCTCTGCTTTCCTGCGCACTCTATCCTCAAAAGCACCTTTTTTCACTTTCGGCGCTGTTTGGAGCAAAAAAGACAAACGTCCAGCTTTTGTAGCCACAGCAAAGGTGCCAGCGGGGAAAAGTGATGCTGCTTCTCACTGCCTCCTGGAACCCCTTCAAATGCCCCACACAATTTGGCCCTCTCTGCTTTCCTGCGCACTCTATCCTCAAAAGCACCTTTTTTCACTTTCGGCGCTGTTTGGAGCAAAAAAGACAAACGTCCAGCTTTTGCTGCCACAGCAAAGGTGCCAGCGGGGAAAAGTGATGCTGCTTCTCACTGCCTCCTGGAACCCCTTCAAATGCCCCACACAATTTGGCCCTCTCTGCTTTCCTGAAAAGTCTATCCTCAAAAGCACCTTTTTTCACTTTCGGCGCTGTTTGAAGCAAAAAAGACAAACGTCCAGCTTTTGCTGCCACAGCAAAGGTGCCAGCGGGGAAAAGTGATGCTGCTTCTCACTGCCTCCTGGAACCCCTTCAAATGCCCCACACAATTTGGCCCTCTCTGCTTTCCTGAAAAGTCTATCCTCAAAAGCACCTTTTTTCACTTTCGGCGCTGTTTGGAGCAAAAAAGACAAACGTCCAGCTTTTGCTGCCACAGCAAAGGTGCAGCGGGGAAAAGTGATGCTGCTTCTCACTGCCCCCTGGAACCCCTTCAAATGCCCCACACAATTTGGCCCTCTCTGCTTTCCTGAAAAGTCTATCCTGAAAAGCACCTTTTTTCACTTTCGGCGCTGTTTGGAGCAAAAAAGACAAACGTCCAGCTTTTGCTGCCACAGCAAAGGTGCCAGCGAGGAAAAGTGATGCTGCTTCTCACTGCCTCCTGGAACCCCTTCAAATGCCCCACACAATTTGGCCCTCTCTGCTTTCTTGTGCACTCTATCCTCAAAAGCACCTTTTTTCACTTTCGGCGCTGTTTGGAGCAAAAAAGACAAACGTCCAGCTTTTGCTGCCACAGCAAAGGTGCCAGCGGGGAAAAGTGATGCTGCTTCTCACTGCCTCCTGGAACCCCTTCAAATGCCCCAGACAATTTGGCCCTCTCTGCTTTCCTGAAAAGTCTATCCTCAAAAGCACCTTTTTTCACTTTCGGCGCTGTTTGGAGCAAAAAAGACAAACGTCCAGCTTTTGCAGCCACAGCAAAGGTGCCAGCGGGGAAAAGTGATGCTGCTTCTCACTGCCTCCTGGAACCCCTTCAAATGCCCCACACAATTTGGCCCTCTCTGCTTTCCTGCGCACTCTAGCCTCAAAAGCACCTTTTTTCACTTTCGGCGCTGTTTGGAGCAAAAAAGACAAACGTCCAGCTTTTGCTGCCACAGCAAAGGTGCCAGCGGGGAAAAGTGATGCTGCTTCTCACTGCCTCCTGGAACCCCTTCAAATGCCCCAGACAATTTGGCCCTCTCTGCTTTCCTGCGCACTCTATCCTCAAAAGCACCTTTTTTCACTTTCGCCGCTGTTTGGAGCAAAAAAGACAAACGTCCAGCTTTTGCTGCCACAGCAAAGGTGCCAGCGGGGAAAAGTGATGCTGCTTCTCACTGCCTCCTGGAACCCCTTCAAATGCCCCACACAATTTGGCCCTCTCTGCTTTCCTGCGCACTCTGTCCTCAAAAGCACCTTTTTTCACTTTCGGCGCTGTTTGGAGCAAAAAAGACAAACGTCCAGCTTTTGCTGCCACAGCAAAGGTGCCAGCGGGGAAAAGTGATGCTGCTTCTCACTGCCTCCTGGAACCCCTTCAAATGCCCCACACAATTTGGCCCTCTCTGCTTTCCTGCGCACTCTATCCTCAAAAGCACCTTTTTTCACTTTCGGCGCTGTTTGGAGCAAAAAAGACAAACGTCCAGCTTTTGTTGCCACAGCAAAGGTGCCAGCGGGGAAAAGTGATGCTGCTTCTCACTGCCTCCTGGAACCCCTTCAAATGCCCCACACAATTTGGCCCTCTCTGCTTTCCTGCGCACTCTAGCCTCAAAAGCAACTTTTTTCACTTTCGCCGCTGTTTGGAGCAAAAAAGACAAACGTCCAGCTTTTGCTGCCACAGCAAAGGTGCCAGCGGGGAAAAGTGATGCTGCTTCTCACTGCCTCCTGGAACCCCTTCAAATGCCCCAGACAATTTGGCCCTATCTGCTTTCCTGCACACTCTATCCTCAAAAGTACCTTTTTTCACTTTCGGCGCTGTTTGGAGCAAAAAAGACAAACGTCCAGCTTTTGCTGCCACAGCAAAGGTGCCAGCGGGGAAAAGTGATGCTGCTTCTCACTGCCTCCTGGAACCCCTTCAAATGCCCCACACAATTTGGCCCTCTCTGCTTTCCTGCGCACTCTAGCCTCAAAAGCACCTTTTTTCACTTTCGGCGCTGTTTGGAGCAAAAAAGACAAACGTCCAGCTTTTGCTGCCACAGCAAAGGTGCCAGCGGGGAAAAGTGATGCTGCTTCTCACTGCCTCCTGGAACCCCTTCAAATGCCCCACACAATTTGGCCCTCTCTGCTTTCCTGAAAAGTCTATCCTCAAAAGCACCTTTTTTCACTTTCGGCGCTGTTTGGAGCAAAAAAGACAAACGTCCAGCTTTTGCAGCCACAGCAAAGGTGCCAGCGGGGAAAAGTGATGCTGCTTCTCACTGCCTCCTGGAACCCCTTCAAATGCCCCAGACAATTTGGCCCTCTTTGCTTTCCTGCGCACTCTATCCTCAAAAGCACCTTTTTTCACTTTCGGCGCTGTTTGGAGCAAAAAAGACAAACGTCCAGCTTTTGCTGCCACAGCAAAGGTGCCAGCGGGGAAAAGTGATGCTGCTTCTCACTGCCTCCTGGAACCCCTTCAAATGCCCCAGACAATTTGGCCCTCTCTGCTTTCCTGCGCACTCTATCCTCAAAAGCACCTTTTTTCACTTTCGCCGCTGTTTGGAGCAAAAAAGACAAACGTCCAGCTTTTGCTGCCACAGCAAAGGTGCCAGCGGGGAAAAGTGATGCTGCTTCTCACTGCCTCCTGGAACCCCTTCAAATGCCCCACACAATTTGGCCCTCTCTGCTTTCCTGCGCACTCTGTCCTCAAAAGCACCTTTTTTCACTTTCGGCGCTGTTTGGAGCAAAAAAGACAAACGTCCAGCTTTTGCTGCCACAGCAAAGGTGCCAGCGGGGAAAAGTGATGCTGCTTCTCACTGCCTCCTGGAACCCCTTCAAATGCCCCACACAATTTGGCCCTCTCTGCTTTCCTGCGCACTCTATCCTCAAAAGCACCTTTTTTCACTTTCGGCGCTGTTTGGAGCAAAAAAGACAAACGTCCAGCTTTTGTTGCCACAGCAAAGGTGCCAGCGGGGAAAAGTGATGCTGCTTCTCACTGCCTCCTGGAACCCCTTCAAATGCCCCACACAATTTGGCCCTCTCTGCTTTCCTGCGCACTCTAGCCTCAAAAGCAACTTTTTTCACTTTCGCCGCTGTTTGGAGCAAAAAAGACAAACGTCCAGCTTTTGCTGCCACAGCAAAGGTGCCAGCGGGGAAAAGTGATGCTGCTTCTCACTGCCTCCTGGAACCCCTTCAAATGCCCCAGACAATTTGGCCCTGTCTGCTTTCCTGCACACTCTATCCTCAAAAGTACCTTTTTTCACTTTCGGCGCTGTTTGGAGCAAAAAAGACAAACGTCCAGCTTTTGCTGCCACAGCAAAGGTGCCAGCGGGGAAAAGTGATGCTGCTTCTCACTGCCTCCTGGAACCCCTTCAAATGCCCCACACAATTTGGCCCTCTCTGCTTTCCTGCGCACTCTATCCTCAAAAGCACCTTTTTTCACTTTCGGCGCTGTTTGGAGCAAAAAAGACAAACGTCCAGCTTTTGCTGCCACAGCAAAGGTGCCAGCGGGGAAAAGTGATGCTGCTTCTCACTGCCTCCTGCAACCCCTTCAAATGCCCCAGACAATTTGGCCCTCTCTGCTTTCCTGCGCACTCTATCCTCAAAAGCACCTTTTTTCACTTTCGGCGCTGTTTGGAGCAAAAAAGACAAACGTCCAGCTTTTGCTGCCACAGCAAAGGTGCCAGCGGGGAAAAGTGATGCTGCTTCTCACTGCCTCCTGGAACCCCTTCAAATGCCCCAGACAATTTGGCCCTCTCTGCTTTCCTGCGCACTCTATCCTCAAAAGCACCTTTTTTCACTTTCGGCGCTGTTTGGAGCAAAAAAGACAAACGTCCAGCTTTTGCTGCCACAGCAAAGGTGCCAGCGGGGAAAAGTGATGCTGCTTCTCACTGCCTCCTGGAACCCCTTCAAATGCCCCAGACAATTTGGCCCTCTCTGCTTTCCTGTGCACTCTATCCTCAAAAGCACCTTTTTTCACTTTCGGCGCTGTTTGGAGCAAAAAAGACAAACGTCCAGCTTTTGCTGCCACAGCAAAGGTGCCAGCGGGGAAAAGTGATGCTGCTTCTCACTGCCTCCTGGAACCCCTTCAAATGCCCCAGACAATTTGGCCCTCTCTGCTTTCCTGCGCACTCTATCCTCAAAAGCACCTTTTTTCACTTTCGGCGCTGTTTGGAGCAAAAAAGACAAACGTCCAGCTTTTGCTGCCACAGCAAAGGTGCCAGCGGGGAAAAGTGATGCTGCTTCTCACTGCCTCCTGGAACCCCTTCAAATGCCCCAGACAATTTGGCCCTCTCTGCTTTCCTGCGCACTCTATCCTCAAAAGCACCTTTTTTCACTTTCGGCGCTGTTTGGAGCAAAAAAGACAAACGTCCAGCTTTTGCTGCCACAGCAAAGGTGCCAGCGGGGAAAAGTGATGCTGCTTCTCACTGCCTCCTGGAACCCCTTCAAATGCCCCACACAATTTGGCCCTCTCTGCTTTCCTGCGCACTCTAGCCTCAAAAGCACCTGTTTTCACTTTCGGCGCTGTTTGGAGCAAAAAAGACAAACGTCCAGCTTTTGCTGCCACAGCAAAGGTGCCAGCGGGGAAAAGTGATGCTGCTTCTCACTGCCTCCTGGAACCCCTTCAAATGCCCCACACAATTTGGCCCTCTCTGCTTTCCTGCGCACTCTATCCTCAAAAGCACCTTTTTTCACTTTCGGCGCTGTTTGGAGCAAAAAAGACAAACGTCCAGCTTTTGCTGCCACAGCAAAGGTGCCAGCGGGGAAAAGTGATGCTGCTTCTCACTGCCTCCTGGAACCCCTTCAAATGCCCCAGACAATTTGGCCCTCTCTGCTTTCCTGCGCACTCTATCCTCAAAAGCACCTTTTTTCACTTTCGGCGCTGTTTGGAGCAAAAAAGACAAACGTCCAGCTTTTGCTGCCACAGCAAAGGTGCCAGCGGGGAAAAGTGATGCTGCTTCTCACTGCCTCCTGGAACCCCTTCAAATGCCCCAGACAATTTGGCCCTCTCTGCTTTCCTGCGCACTCTATCCTCAAAAGCACCTTTTTTCACTTTCGGCGCTGTTTGGAGCAAAAAAGACAAACGTCCAGCTTTTGCTGCCACAGCAAAGGTGCCAGCGGGGAAAAGTGATGCTGCTTCTCACTGCCTCCTGGAACCCCTTCAAATGCCCCAGACAATTTGGCCCTCTCTGCTTTCCTGCGCACTCTATCCTCAAAAGCACCTTTTTTCACTTTCGGCGCTGTTTGGAGCAAAAAAGACAAACGTCCAGCTTTTGCTGCCACAGCAAAGGTGCCAGCGGGGAAAAGTGATGCTGCTTCTCACTGCCTCCTGGAACCCCTTCAAATGCCCCACACAATTTGGCCCTCTCTGCTTTCCTGAAAAGTCTATCCTCAAAAGCACCTTTTTTCACTTTCGGCGCTGTTTGGAGCAAAAAAGACAAACGTCCAGCTTTTGCTGCCACAGCAAAGGTGCCAGCGGGGAAAAGTGATGCTGCTTCTCACTGCCTCCTGGAACCCCTTCAAATGCCCCACACAATTTGGCCCTCTCTGCTTTCCTGAAAAGTCTATCCTCAAAAGCACCTTTTTTCACTTTCGGCGCTGTTTGGAGCAAAAAAGACAAACGTCCAGCTTTTGCTGCCACAGCAAAGGTGCCAGCGGGGAAAAGTGATGCTGCTTCTCACTGCCTCCTGGAACCCCTTCAAATGCCCCACACAATTTGGCCCTCTCTGCTTTCCTGCGCACTCTAGCCTCAAAAGCACCTTTTTTCACTTTCGGCGCTGTTTGGAGCAAAAAAGACAAACGTCCAGCTTTTGCTGCCACAGCAAAGGTGCCAGCGGGGAAAAGTGATGCTGCTTCTCACTGCCTCCTGGAACCCCTTCAAATGCCCCACACAATTTGGCCCTCTCTGCTTTCCTGCGCACTCTAGCCTCAAAAGCACCTTTTTTCACTTTCGGCGCTGTTTGGAGCAAAAAAGACAAACGTCCAGCTTTTGCTGCCACAGCAAAGGTGCCAGCGGGGAAAAGTGATGCTGCTTCTCACTGCCTCCTGGAACCCCTTCAAATGCCCCAGACAATTTGGCCCTCTCTGCTTTCCTGCGCACTCTATCCTCAAAAGCACCTTTTTTCACTTTCGGCGCTGTTTGGAGCAAAAAAGACAAACGTCCAGCTTTTGCTGCCACAGCAAAGGTGCCAGCGGGGAAAAGTGATGCTGCTTCTCACTGCCTCCTGGAATCAATTTGGCCCTCTCTGCTTCCTGCGCACTCTATCCTCAAAAGCACCTTTTTTCACTTTCGGCGCTGTTTGGAGCAAAAAAGACAAACGTCCAGCTTTTGCTGCCACAGCAAAGGTGCCAGCGGGGAAAAGTGATGCTGCTTCTCACTGCCTCCTGGAGCTTCTCACTGCCTCCTGGAACCCCTTCAAATGCCCCAGACAATTTGGCCCTCTCTGCTTTCCTGCGCACTCTATCCTCAAAAGCACCTTTTTTCACTTTCGGCGCTGTTTGGAGCAAAAAAGACAAACGTCCAGCTTTTGCTGCCACAGCAAAGGTGCCAGCGGGGAAAAGTGATGCTGCTTCTCACTGCCTCCTGGAACCCCTTCAAATGCCCCACACAATTTGGCCCTCTCTGCTTTCCTGCGCACTCTAGCCTCAAAAGCACCTTTTTTCACTTTCGGCGCTGTTTGGAGCAAAAAAGACAAACGTCCAGCTTTTGCTGCCACAGCAAAGGTGCCAGCGGGGAAAAGTGATGCTGCTTCTCACTGCCTCCTGGAACCCCTTCAAATGCCCCAGACAATTTGGCCCTCTCTGCTTTCCTGAAAAGTCTATCCTCAAAAGCACCTTTTTTCACTTTCGGCGCTGTTTGGAGCAAAAAAGACAAACGTCCAGCTTTTGCTGCCACAGCAAAGGTGCCAGCGGGGAAAAGTGATGCTGCTTCTCACTGCCTCCTGGAACCCCTTCAAATGCCCCAGACAATTTGGCCCTCTCTGCTTTCCTGCGCACTCTATCCTCAAAAGCACCTTTTTTCACTTTCGGCGCTGTTTGGAGCAAAAAAGACAAACGTCCAGCTTTTGCTGCCACAGCAAAGGTGCCAGCGGGGAAAAGTGATGCTGCTTCTCACTGCCTCCTGGAACCCCTTCAAATGCCCCAGACAATTTGGCCCTCTCTGCTTTCCTGCGCACTCTATCCTCAAAAGCACCTTTTTTCACTTTCGGCGCTGTTTGGAGCAAAAAAGACAAACGTCCAGCTTTTGCTGCCACAGCAAAGGTGCCAGCGGGGAAAAGTGATGCTGCTTCTCACTGCCTCCTGGAACCCCTTCAAATGCCCCACCCAATTTGGCCCTCTCTGCTTTCCTGCGCACTCTATCCTCAAAAGTACCTTTTTTCACTTTCGGCGCTGTTTGGAGCAAAAAAGACAAACGTCCAGCTTTTGCTGCCACAGCAAAGGTGCCAGCGGGGAAAAGTGATGCTGCTTCTCACTGCCTCCTGCAACCCCTTCAAATGCCCCACACAATTTGGCCCTCTCTGCTTTCCTGCGCACGCTATCCTCAAAAGCACCTTTTTTCACTTTCGCCGCTGTTTGGAGCAAAAAGACAAACGTCCAGCTTTTGCTGCCACAGCAAAGGTGCCAGCGGGGAAAAGTGATGCTGGTCCTCACTGCCTCCTGGAACCCCTTCAAATGCCCCACACAATTTGGCCCTCTCTGCTTTCCTGCGGACTCTATCCTCAAAAGCACCTTTTTTCACTTTCGGCGCTGTTTGGAACAAAAAAGACAAACGTCCAGCTTTTGTAGCCACAGCAAAGGTGCCAGCGGGGAAAAGTGATGCTGCTTCTCACTGCCTCCTGGAACCCCTTCAAATGCCCCAGACAATTTGGCCCTGTCTGCTTTCCTGCGGACTCTATCCTCAAAAGTACCTTTTTTCACTTTCGGCGCTGTTTGAAGCAAAAAAGACAAACGTCCAGCTTTTGCTGCCACAGCAAAGGTGCCAGCGGGGAAAAGTGATGCTGCTTCTCACTGCCTCCTGGAATCCCTTCAAATGCCCCACACAATTTGGCCCTCTCTGCTTTCCTGAAAAGTCTATCCTCAAAAGCACCTTTTTTCACTTTTGCCGCTGTTTGGAGCAAAAAAGACAAACGTCCAGCTTTTGCTGCCACAGCAAAGGTGCCAGCGGGGAAAAGTGATGCTGCTTCTCACTGCCTCCTGGAACCCCTTCAAATGCCCAGACAATTTGGCCCTGTCTGCTTTCCTGCGCACTCTATCCTCAAAAGTACCTTTTTCAATTTCGGCGCTGTTTGGAGCAAAAAAGACAAACGTCCAGCTTTTGCTGCCACAGCAAAGGTGCCAGCGGGGAAAAGTGATGCTGCTTCTCACTGCCTCCTGGAACCCCTTCAAATGCCCCAGACAATTTGGCCCTCTCTGCTTTCCTGCGCACTCTATCCTCAAAAGCACCTTTTTTCACTTTCGGCGCTGTTTGGAGCAAAAAAGACAAACGTCCAGCTTTTGCTGCCACAGCAAAGGTGCCAGCGGGGAAAAGTGATGCTGCTTCTCACTGCCTCCTGGAACCCCTTCAAATGCCCCACACAATTTGGCCCTCTCTGCTTTCCTGCGCACTCTATCCTCAAAAGCACCTGTTTTCACTTTCGGCGCTGTTTGGAGCAAAAAAGACAAACGTCCAGCTTTTGCTGCCACAGCAAAGGTGCCAGCGGGGAAAAGTGATGCTGCTTCTCACTGCCTCCTGGAACCCCTTCAAATGCCCCACACAATTTGGCCCTCTCTGCTTTCCTGAAAAGTCTATCCTCAAAAGCACCTTTTTTCACTTTCGGCGCTGTTTGGAGCAAAAAAGACAAACGTCCAGCTTTTGCTGCCACAGCAAAGGTGCCAGCGGGGAAAAGTGATGCTGCTTCTCACTGCCTCCTGGAACCCCTTCAAATGCCCCACACAATTTGGCCCTCTCTGCTTTCCTGCGCACTCTATCCTCAAAAGCACCTTTTTTCACTTTCGGCGCTGTTTGGAGCAAAAAAGACAAACGTCCAGCTTTTGCTGCCACAGCAAAGGTGCCAGCGGGGAAAAGTGATGCTGCTTCTCACTGCCTCCTGGAACCCCTTCAAATGCCCCAGACAATTTGGCCCTCTCTGCTTTCCTGCGCACTCTATCCTCAAAAGCACCTTTTTTCACTTTCGGCGCTGTTTGGAGCAAAAAAGACAAACGTCCAGCTTTTGCTGCCACAGCAAAGGTGCCAGCGGGGAAAAGTGATGCTGCTTCTCACTGCCTCCTGGAACCCCTTCAAATGCCCCACCCAATTTGGCCCTCTCTGCTTTCCTGCGCACTCTATCCTCAAAAGCACCTTTTTTCACTTTCGCCGCTGTTTGGAGCAAAAAAGACAAACGTCCAGCTTTTGCTGCCACAGCAAAGGTGCCAGCGGGGAAAAGTGATGCTGCTTCTCACTGCCTCCTGCAACCCCTTCAAATGCCCCACACAATTTGGCCCTCTCTGCTTTCCTGAAAAGTCTATCCTCAAAAGCACCTTTTTTCACTTTCGCCGCTGTTTGGAGCAAAAAAGACAAACGTCCAGCTTTTGCTGCCACAGCAAAGGTGCCAGCGGGGAAAAGTGATGCTGCTTCCCACTGCCTCCTGGAACCCCTTCAAATGCCCCACACAATTTGGCCCTCTCTGCTTTCCTGCGCACTCTAGCCTCAAAAGCACCTTTTTTCACTTTCGGCGCTGTTTGGAGCAAAAAAGACAAACGTCCAGCTTTTGCTGCCACAGCAAAGGTGCCAGCGGGGAAAAGTGATGCTGCTTCTCACTGCCTCCTGGAACCCCTTCAAATGCCCCACACAATTTGGCCCTCTCTGCTTTCCTGCTCACTCTATCCTCAAAAGCACCTTTTTTCACTTTCGGCGCTGTTTGGAGCAAAAAAGACAAACGTCCAGCTTTTGTTGCCACAGCAAAGGTGCCAGCGGGGAAAAGTGATGCTGCTTCTCACTGCCTCCTGGAACCCCTTCAAATGCCCCAGACAATTTGGCCCTGTCTGCTTTCCTGCGCACTCTATCCTCAAAAGTACCTTTTTTCACTTTCGGCGCTGTTTGAAGCAAAAAAGACAAACGTCCAGCTTTTGCTGCCACAGCAAAGGTGCCAGCGGGGAAAAGTGATGCTGCTTCTCACTGCCTCCTGGAATCCCTTCAAATGCCCCACACAATTTGGCCCTCTCTGCTTTCCTGAAAAGTCTATCCTCAAAAGCACCTTTTTTCACTTTCGGCGCTGTTTGGACCAAAAAAGACAAACATCCAGCTTTTGCTGCCACAGCAAAGGTGCCAGCGGGGAAAAGTGATGCTGCTTCTCACTGCCTCCTGGAACCCCTTCAAATGCCCCACACAATTTGGCCCTGTCTGCTTTCCTGCACACTCTGTCCTCAAAAGTACCTTTTTTCACTTTCGGCGCTGTTTGGAGCAAAAAAGACAAACGTCCAGCTTTTGCTGCCACAGCAAAGGTGCCAGCGGGGAAAAGTGATGCTGCTTCTCACTGCCTCCTGGAACCCCTTCAAATGCCCCACACAATTTGGCCCTCTCTGCTTTCCTGAAAAGTCTATCCTGAAAAGCACCTTTTTTCACTTTCGGCGCTCTTTGGAGCAAAAAAGACAAACGTCCAGCTTTTGCTGCCACAGCAAAGGTGCCAGCGGGGAAAAGTGATGCTGCTTCTCACTGCCTCCTGGAACCCCTTCAAATGCCCCACACAATTTGGCCCTCTCTGCTTTCCTGAAAAGTCTATCCTCAAAAGCACCTTTTTTCACTTTCGGCGCTGTTTGGAGCAAAAAAGACAAACGTCCAGCTTTTGCTGCCACAGCAAAGGTGCCAGCGGGGAAAAGTGATGCTGCTTCTCACTGCCTCCTGGAACCCCTTCAAATGCCCCAGACAATTTGGCCCTGTCTGCTTTCCTGCACACTCTATCCTCAAAAGTACCTTTTTTCACTTTCGGCGCCCTCTGGAGCAAAAAAGACAAACGTCCAGCTTTTGCTGCCACAGCAAAGGTGCCAGCGGGGAAAAGTGATGCTGCTTCTCACTGCCTCCTGGAACCCCTTCAAATGCCCCACACAATTTGGCCCTCTCTGCTTTCCTGCGCACTCTATCCTCAAAAGTACCTTTTTTCACTTTCGGCGCTGTTTGGAGCAAAAAAGACAAACGTCCAGCTTTTGCTGCCACAGCAAAGGTGCCAGCGGGGAAAAGTGATGCTGCTTCTCACTGCCTCCTGGAATCCCTTCAAATGCCCCACACAATTTGGCCATCTCTGCTTTCCTGAAAAGTCTATCCTCAAAAGAACCTTTTTTCACTTTCGGCGCTGTTTGGAGCAAAAAAGACAAACGTTCAGCTTTTGCTGCCACAGCAAAGGTGCCAGCGGGGAAAAGTGATGCTGCTTCTCACTGCCTCCTGCAACCCCTTCAAATGCCCCACACAATTTGGCCCTCTCTGCTTTCCTGCGCACTCTATCCTCAAAAGCACCTTTTTTCACTTTCGGCGCTGTTTGGAGCAAAAAAGACAAACGTCCAGCTTTTGCTGCCACAGCAAAGGTGCCAGCGGGGAAAAGTGATGCTGCTTCTCACTGCCTCCTGGAACCCCTTCAAATGCCCCACACAATTTGGCCCTCTCTGCTTTCCTGCGCACTCTAGCCTCAAAAGCACCTTTTTTCACTTTCGGCGCTGTTTGGAGCAAAAAAGACAAACGTCCAGCTTTTGCTGCCACAGCAAAGGTGCCAGCGGGGAAAAGTGATGCTGCTTCTCACTGCCTCCTGGAACCCCTTCAAATGCCCCACACAATTTGGCCCTCTCTGCTTTCCTGCGCACTCTATCCTCAAAAGCACCTTTTTTCAATTTCCGCGCTGTTTGGAGCAAAAAAGACAAACGTCCAGCTTTTGCTGCCACAGCAAAGGTGCCAGCGGGGAAAAGTGATGCTGCTTCTCACTGCCTCCTGGAACCCCTTCAAATGCCCCACACAATTTGGCCCTCTCTGCTTTCCTGCGCACTCTATCCTCAAAAGCACCTTTTTTCACTTTCGGCGCTGTTTGGAGCAAAAAAGACAAACGTCCAGCTTTTGCTGCCACAGCAAAGGTGCCAGCGGGGAAAAGTGATGCTGCTTCTCACTGCCTCCTGGAACCCCTTCAAATGCCCCACACAATTTGGCCCTCTCTGCTTTCCTGCGGACTCTAGCCTCAAAAGCACCTTTTTTCACTTTCGCCGCTGTTTGGAGCAAAAAAGACAAACGTCCAGCTTTTGTTGCCACAGCAAAGGTGCCAGCGGGGAAAAGTGATGCTGCTTCTCACTGCCTCCTGGAACCCCTTCAAATGCCCCAGACAATTTGGCCCTGTCTGCTTTCCTGCGCACTCTATCCTCAAAAGTACCTTTTTTCACTTTCGGCGCTGTTTGAAGCAAAAAAGACAAACGTCCAGCTTTTGCTGCCACAGCAAAGGTGCCAGCGGGGAAAAGTGATGCTGCTTCTCACTGCCTCCTGGAATCCCTTCAAATGCCCCACACAATTTGGCCCTCTCTGCTTTCCTGAAAAGTCTATCCTCAAAAGCACCTTTTTTCACTTTCGGCGCTGTTTGGAGCAAAAAAGACAAACGTCCAGCTTTTGCTGCCACAGCAAAGGTGCCAGCGGGGAAAAGTGATGCTGCTTCTCACTGCCTCCTGGAACCCCTTCAAATGCCCCAGACAATTTGGCCCTGTCTGCTTTCCTGCGCACTCTATCCTCAAAAGCACCTTTTTTCACTTTCGGCGCTGTTTGAAGCAAAAAAGACAAACGTCCAGCTTTTGCTGCCACAGCAAAGGTGCCAGCGGGGAAAAGTGATGCTGCTTCTCACTGCCTCCTGGAACCCCTTCAAATGCCCCAGACAATTTGGCCCTCTCTGCTTTCCTGCGCACTCTATCCTCAAAAGCACCTTTTTTCACTTTCGGCGCTGTTTGGAGCAAAAAAGACAAACGTCCAGCTTTTGCTGCCACAGCAAAGGTGCCAGCGGGGAAAAGTGATGCTGCTTCTCACTGCCTCCTGGAACCCCTTCAAATGCCCCACACAATTTGGCCCTCTCTGCTTTCCTGCGCACTCTATCCTCAAAAGCACCTTTTTTCACTTTCGGCGCTGTTTGGAGCAAAAAAGACAAACGTCCAGCTTTTGCTGCCACAGCAAAGGTGCCAGCGGGGAAAAGTGATGCTGCTTCTCACTGCCTCCTGCAACCCCTTCAAATGCCCCAGACAATTTGGCCCTCTCTGCTTTCCTGCGCACTCTATCCTCAAAAGCACCTTTTTTCACTTTCGGCGCTGTTTGGAGCAAAAAAGACAAACGTCCAGCTTTTGCTGCCACAGCAAAGGTGCCAGCGGGGAAAAGTGATGCTGCTTCTCACTGCCTCCTGCAACCCCTTCAAATGCCCCACACAATTTGGCCCTCTCTGCTTTCCTGAAAAGTCTACCCTCAAAAGCACCTTTTTTCACTTTCGGCGCTGTTTGGAGCAAAAAAGACAAACGTCCAGCTTTTGCTGCCACAGCAAAGGTGCCAGCGGGGAAAAGTGATGCTGCTTCTCACTGCCTCCTGCAACCCCTTCAAATGCCCCACACAATTTGGCCCTCTCTGCTTTCCTGAAAAGTCTATCCTCAAAAGCACCTTTTTTCACTTTCGGCGCTGTTTGGAGCAAAAAAGACAAACGTCCAGCTTTTGCTGCCACAGCAAAGGTGCCAGCGGGGAAATGTGATGCTGCTTCTCACTGCCTCCTGGAACCCCTTCAAATGCCCCACACAATTTGGCCCTCTCTGCTTTCCTGCGCACTCTAGCCTCAAAAGCACCTTTTTTCACTTTCGGCGCTGTTTGGAGCAAAAAAGACAAACGTCCAGCTTTTGCTGCCACAGCAAAGGTGCCAGCGGGGAAAAGTGATGCTGCTTCTCACTGCCTCCTGGAACCCCTTCAAATGCCCCACACAATTTGGCCCTCTCTGCTTTCCTGCGCACTCTATCCTCAAAAGCACCTGTTTTCACTTTCGGCGCTGTTTGGAGCAAAAAAGACAAACGTCCAGCTTTTGCTGCCACAGCAAAGGTGCCAGCGGGGAAAAGTGATGCTGCTTCTCACTGCCTCCTGGAATCCCTTCAAATGCCCCACACAATTTGGCCCTCTCTGCTTTCCTGCGCACTCTATCCTCAAAAGTACCTTTTTTCACTTTCGGCGCTGTTTGGAGCAAAAAAGACAAACGTCCAGCTTTTGCTGCCACAGCAAAGGTGCCAGCGGGGAAAAGTGATGCTGCTTCTCACTGCCTCCTGGAACCCCTTTAAATGCCCCAGACAATTTGGCCCTCTCTGCTTTCCTGCGCACTCTATCCTCAAAAGTACCTTTTTTCACTTTCGGCGCTGTTTGGAGCAAAAAAGACAAACGTTCAGCTTTTGCTGCCACAGCAAAGGTGCCAGCGGGGAAAAGTGATGCTGCTTCTCACTGCCTCCTGGAATCCCTTCAAATGCCCCACACAATTTGGCCATCTCTGCTTTCCTGAAAAGTCTATCCTCAAAAGAACCTTTTTTCACTTTCGGCGCTGTTTGGAGCAAAAAAGACAAACGTTCAGCTTTTGCTGCCACAGCAAAGGTGCCAGCGGGGAAAAGTGATGCTGCTTCTCACTGCCTCCTGGAATCCCTTCAAATGCCCCACACAATTTGGCCCTCTCTGCTTTCCTGAAAAGTCTATCCTCAAAAGCACCTTTTTTCACTTTCGGCGCTGTTTGGACCAAAAAAGACAAACATCCAGCTTTTGCTGCCACAGCAAAGGTGCCAGCGGGGAAAAGTGATGCTGCTTCTCACTGCCTCCTGGAACCCCTTCAAATGCCCCACACAATTTGGCCCTGTCTGCTTTCCTGCGCACTCTGTCCTCAAAAGTACCTTTTTTCACTTTCGGCGCTGTTTGGAGCAAAAAAGACAAACGTCCAGCTTTTGCTGCCACAGCAAAGGTGCCAGCGGGGAAAAGTGATGCTGCTTCTCACTGCCTCCTGGAACCCCTTCAAATGCCCCACACAATTTGGCCCTCTCTGCTTTCCTGAAAAGTCTATCCTCAAAAGCACCTTTTTTCACTTTCGGCGCTGTTTGGAGCAAAAAAGACAAACGTCCAGCTTTTGCTGCCACAGCAAAGGTGCCAGCGGGGAAAAGTGATGCTGCTTCTCACTGCCTCCTGGAACCCCTTCAAATGCCCCAGACAATTTGGCCCTGTCTGCTTTCCTGCACACTCTATCCTCAAAAGTACCTTTTTTCACTTTCGGCGCCCTCTGGAGCAAAAAAGACAAACGTCCAGCTTTTGCTGCCACAGCAAAGGTGCCAGCGGGGAAAAGTGATGCTGCTTCTCACTGCCTCCTGGAACCCCTTCAAATGCCCCACACAATTTGGCCCTCTCTGCTTTCCTGCGCACTCTATCCTCAAAAGTACCTTTTTTCACTTTCGGCGCTGTTTGGAGCAAAAAAGACAAACGTCCAGCTTTTGCTGCCACAGCAAAGGTGCCAGCGGGGAAAAGTGATGCTGCTTCTCACTGCCTCCTGGAATCCCTTCAAATGCCCCACACAATTTGGCCATCTCTGCTTTCCTGAAAAGTCTATCCTCAAAAGAACCTTTTTTCACTTTCGGCGCTGTTTGGAGCAAAAAAGACAAACGTTCAGCTTTTGCTGCCACAGCAAAGGTGCCAGCGGGGAAAAGTGATGCTGCTTCTCACTGCCTCCTGCAACCCCTTCAAATGCCCCAGACAATTTGGCCCTCTCTGCTTTCCTGAAAAGTCTATCCTCAAAAGCACCTTTTTTCACTTTCGGCGCTGTTTGGAGCAAAAAAGACAAACGTCCAGCTTTTGCTGCCACAGCAAAGGTGCCAGCGGGGAAAAGTGATGCTGCTTCTCACTGCCTCCTGGAACCCCTTCAAATGCCCCACACAATTTGGCCCTCTCTGCTTTCCTGCGCACTCTATCCTCAAAAGCACCTTTTTTCACTTTCGGCGCTGTTTGGAGCAAAAAAGACAAACGTCCAGGTTTTGCTGCCACAGCAAAGGTGCCAGCGGGGAAAAGTGATGCTGCTTCTCACTGCCTCCTGGAACCCCTTCAAATGCCCCACACAATTTGGCCCTCTCTGCTTTCCTGCGGACTCTAGCCTCAAAAGCACCTTTTTTCACTTTCGCCGCTGTTTGGAGCAAAAAAGACAAACGTCCAGCTTTTGTTGCCACAGCAAAGGTGCCAGCGGGGAAAAGTGATGCTGCTTCTCACTGCCTCCTGGAACCCCTTCAAATGCCCCAGACAATTTGGCCCTGTCTGCTTTCCTGCGCACTCTATCCTCAAAAGTACCTTTTTTCACTTTCGGCGCTGTTTGAAGCAAAAAAGACAAACGTCCAGCTTTTGCTGCCACAGCAAAGGTGCCAGCGGGGAAAAGTGATGCTGCTTCTCACTGCCTCCTGGAACCCCTTCAAATGCCCCACACAATTTGGCCCTGTCTGCTTTCCTGCGCACTCTGTCCTCAAAAGTACCTTTTTTCACTTTCGGCGCTGTTTGGAGCAAAAAAGACAAACGTCCAGCTTTTGCTGCCACAGCAAAGGTGCCAGCGGGGAAAAGTGATGCTGCTTCTCACTGCCTCCTGGAACCCCTTCAAATGCCCCACACAATTTGGCCCTCTCTGCTTTCCTGCGCACTCTATCCTCAAAAGCACCTTTTTTCACTTTCGGCGCTGTTTGGAGCAAAAAAGACAAACGTCCAGCTTTTGCTGCCACAGCAAAGGTGCCAGCGGGGAAAAGTGATGCTGCTTCTCACTGCCTCCTGGAACCCCTTCAAATGCCCCACACAATTTGGCCCTCTCTGCTTTCCTGAAAAGTCTATCCTCAAAAGCACCTTTTTTCACTTTCGGCGCTGTTTGGAGCAAAAAAGACAAACGTCCAGCTTTTGCTGCCACAGCAAAGGTGCCAGCGGGGAAAAGTGATGCTGCTTCTCACTGCCTCCTGGAACCCCTTCAAATGCCCCAGACAATTTGGCCCTGTCTGCTTTCCTGCACACTCTATCCTCAAAAGTACCTTTTTTCACTTTCGGCGCCCTCTGGAGCAAAAAAGACAAACGTCCAGCTTTTGCTGCCACAGCAAAGGTGCCAGCGGGGAAAAGTGATGCTGCTTCTCACTGCCTCCTGGAACCCCTTCAAATGCCCCACACAATTTGGCCCTGTCTGCTTTCCTGCGCACTCTGTCCTCAAAAGTACCTTTTTTCACTTTCGGCGCTGTTTGGAGCAAAAAAGACAAACGTCCAGCTTTTGCTGCCACAGCAAAGGTGCCAGCGGGGAAAAGTGATGCTGCTTCTCACTGCCTCCTGGAACCCCTTCAAATGCCCCACACAATTTGGCCCTCTCTGCTTTCCTGCGCACTCTAGCCTCAAAAGCACCTTTTTTCACTTTCGCCGCTGTTTGGAGCAAAAAAGACAAACGTCCAGCTTTTGTTGCCACAGCAAAGGTGCCAGCGGGGAAAAGTGATGCTGCTTCTCACTGCCTCCTGGAACCCCTTCAAATGCCCCAGACAATTTGGCCCTGTCTGCTTTCCTGCGCACTCTATCCTCAAAAGTACCTTTTTTCACTTTCGGCGCTGTTTGAAGCAAAAAAGACAAACGTCCAGCTTTTGCTGCCACAGCAAAGGTGCCAGCGGGGAAAAGTGATGCTGCTTCTCACTGCCTCCTGGAACCCCTTCAAATGCCCCACACAATTTGGCCCTGTCTGCTTTCCTGCGCACTCTGTCCTCAAAAGTACCTTTTTTCACTTTCGGCGCTGTTTGGAGCAAAAAAGACAAACGTCCAGCTTTTGCTGCCACAGCAAAGGTGCCAGCGGGGAAAAGTGATGCTGCTTCTCACTGCCTCCTGGAACCCCTTCAAATGCCCCACACAATTTGGCCCTCTCTGCTTTCCTGAAAAGTCTATCCTGAAAAGCACCTTTTTTCACTTTCGGCGCTCTTTGGAGCAAAAAAGACAAACGTCCAGCTTTTGCTGCCACAGCAAAGGTGCCAGCGGGGAAAAGTGATGCTGCTTCTCACTGCCTCCTGGAACCCCTTCAAATGCCCCACACAATTTGGCCCTCTCTGCTTTCCTGCGGACTCTAGCCTCAAAAGCACCTTTTTTCACTTTCGCCGCTGTTTGGAGCAAAAAAGACAAACGTCCAGCTTTTGTTGCCACAGCAAAGGTGCCAGCGGGGAAAAGTGATGCTGCTTCTCACTGCCTCCTGGAACCCCTTCAAATGCCCCAGACAATTTGGCCCTGTCTGCTTTCCTGCGCACTCTATCCTCAAAAGTACCTTTTTTCACTTTCGGCGCTGTTTGAAGCAAAAAAGACAAACGTCCAGCTTTTGCTGCCACAGCAAAGGTGCCAGCGGGGAAAAGTGATGCTGCTTCTCACTGCCTCCTGGAACCCCTTCAAATGCCCCACACAATTTGGCCCTGTCTGCTTTCCTGCGCACTCTGTCCTCAAAAGTACCTTTTTTCACTTTCGGCGCTGTTTGGAGCAAAAAAGACAAACGTCCAGCTTTTGCTGCCACAGCAAAGGTGCCAGCGGGGAAAAGTGATGCTGCTTCTCACTGCCTCCTGGAACCCCTTCAAATGCCCCACACAATTTGGCCCTCTCTGCTTTCCTGAAAAGTCTATCCTCAAAAGCACCTTTTTTCACTTTCGGCGCTCTTTGGAGCAAAAAAGACAAACGTCCAGCTTTTGCTGCCACAGCAAAGGTGCCAGCGGGGAAAAGTGATGCTGCTTCTCACTGCCTCCTGGAACCCCTTCAAATGCCCCACACAATTTGGCCCTCTCTGCTTTCCTGCGCACTCTATCCTCAAAAGCACCTTTTTTCACTTTCGGCGCTGTTTGGAGCAAAAAAGACAAACGTCCAGCTTTTGCTGCCACAGCAAAGGTGCCAGCGGGGAAAAGTGATGCTGCTTCTCACTGCCTCCTGGAACCCCTTCAAATGCCCCACACAATTTGGCCCTCTCTGCTTTCCTGCGGACTCTAGCCTCAAAAGCACCTTTTTTCACTTTCGCCGCTGTTTGGAGCAAAAAAGACAAACGTCCAGCTTTTGTTGCCACAGCAAAGGTGCCAGCGGGGAAAAGTGATGCTGCTTCTCACTGCCTCCTGGAACCCCTTCAAATGCCCCAGACAATTTGGCCCTGTCTGCTTTCCTGCGCACTCTATCCTCAAAAGTACCTTTTTTCACTTTCGGCGCTGTTTGAAGCAAAAAAGACAAACGTCCAGCTTTTGCTGCCACAGCAAAGGTGCCAGCGGGGAAAAGTGATGCTGCTTCTCACTGCCTCCTGGAATCCCTTCAAATGCCCCACACAATTTGGCCCTCTCTGCTTTCCTGAAAAGTCTATCCTCAAAAGCACCTTTTTTCACTTTCGGCGCTGTTTGGAGCAAAAAAGACAAACGTCCAGCTTTTGCTGCCACAGCAAAGGTGCCAGCGGGGAAAAGTGATGCTGCTTCTCACTGCCTCCTGGAACCCCTTCAAATGCCCCAGACAATTTGGCCCTGTCTGCTTTCCTGAAAAGTCTATCCTCAAAAGCACCTTTTTTCACTTTCGGCGCTGTTTGGAGCAAAAAAGACAAACGTCCAGCTTTTGCTGCCACAGCAAAGGTGCCAGCGGGGAAATGTGATGCTGCTTCTCACTGCCTCCTGGAACCCCTTCAAATGCCCCAGACAATTTGGCCCTCTCTGCTTTCCTGCGCACTCTAGCCTCAAAAGCACCTTTTTTCACTTTCGGCGCTGTTTGGAGCAAAAAAGACAAACGTCCAGCTTTTGCTGCCACAGCAAAGGTGCCAGCGGGGAAAAGTGATGCTGCTTCTCACTGCCTCCTGGAACCCCTTCAAATGCCCCAGACAATTTGGCCCTCTCTGCTTTCCTGCGCACTCTAGCCTCAAAAGTACCTTTTTTCACTTTCGGCGCTGTTTGGAGCAAAAAAGACAAACGTCCAGCTTTTGCTGCCACAGCAAAGGTGCCAGCGGGGAAAAGTGATGCTGCTTCTCACTGCCTCCTGGAATCCCTTCAAATGCCCCACACAATTTGGCCATCTCTGCTTTCCTGAAAAGTCTATCCTCAAAAGAACCTTTTTTCACTTTCGGCGCTGTTTGGAGCAAAAAAGACAAACGTCCAGCTTTTGCTGCCACAGCAAAGGTGCCAGCGGGGAAAAGTGATGCTGCTTCTCACTGCCTCCTGCAACCCCTTCAAATGCCCCACCCAATTTGGCCCTCTCTGCTTTCCTGAAAAGTCTATCCTCAAAAGCACCTTTTTTCACTTTCGGCGCTGTTTGGAGCAAAAAAGACAAACGTCCAGCTTTTGCTGCCACAGCAAAGGTGCCAGCGGGGAAAAGTGATGCTGCTTCTCACTGCCTCCTGGAACCCCTTCAAATGCCCCACACAATTTGGCCCTCTCTGCTTTCCTGCGCACTCTATCCTCAAAAGCACCTGTTTTCACTTTCGGCGCTGTTTGGAGCAAAAAAGACAAACGTCCAGCTTTTGCTGCCACAGCAAAGGTGCCAGCGGGGAAAAGTGATGCTGCTTCTCACTGCCTCCTGCAACCCCTTCAAATGCCCCACACAATTTGGCCCTCTCTGCTTTCCTGCGGACTCTAGCCTCAAAAGCACCTTTTTTCACTTTCGCCGCTGTTTGGAGCAAAAAAGACAAACGTCCAGCTTTTCCTGCCACAGCAAAGGTGCCAGCGGGGAAAAGTGATGCTGCTTCTCACTGCCTCCTGGAACCCCTTCAAATGCCCCAGACAATTTGGCCCTGTCTGCTTTCCTGCGCACTCTATCCTCAAAAGTACCTTTTTTCACTTTCGCCGCTGTTTGAAGCAAAAAAGACAAACGTCCAGCTTTTGCTGCCACAGCAAAGGTGCCAGCGGGGAAAAGTGATGCTGCTTCTCACTGCCTCCTGGAATCCCTTCAAATGCCCCACACAATTTGGCCCTCTCTGCTTTCCTGAAAAGTCTATCCTCAAAAGCACCTTTTTTCACTTTCGGCGCTGTTTGGAGCAAAAAAGACAAACGTCCAGCTTTTGCTGCCACAGCAAAGGTGCCAGCGGGGAAAAGTGATGCTGCTTCTCACGGCCTCCTGGAACCCCTTCAAATGCCCCAGACAATTTGGCCCTGTCTGCTTTCCTGCGCACTCTATCCTCAAAAGCACCTTTTTTCACTTTCGGCGCTGTTTGGAGCAAAAAAGACAAACGTCCAGCTTTTGCTGCCACAGCAAAGGTGCCAGCGGGGAAAAGTGATGCTGCTTCTCACTGCCTCCTGGAACCCCTTCAAATGCCCCAGACAATTTGGCCCTCTCTGCTTTCCTGCGCACTCTATCCTCAAAAGCACCTTTTTTCACTTTCGGCGCTGTTTGGAGCAAAAAAGACAAACGTCCAGCTTTTGCTGCCACAGCAAAGGTGCCAGCGGGGAAAAGTGATGCTGCTTCTCACTGCCTCCTGGAACCCCTTCAAATGCCCCACCCAATTTGGCCCTCTCTGCTTTCCTGCGCACTCTATCCTCAAAAGCACCTTTTTTCACTTTCGGCGCTGTTTGGAGCAAAAAAGACAAACGTCCAGCTTTTGCTGCCACAGCAAAGGTGCCAGCGGGGAAAAGTGATGCTGCTTCTCACTGCCTCCTGCAACCCCTTCAAATGCCCCAGACAATTTGGCCCTCTCTGCTTTCCTGAAAAGTCTATCCTCAAAAGCACCTTTTTTCACTTTCGCCGCTGTTTGGAGCAAAACAGACAAACGTCCATCTTTTGCTGCCACAGCAAAGGTGCCAGCAAGGAAAAGTGATGCTGCTTCTCACTGCCTCCTGGAACCCCTTCAAATGCCCCACACAATTTGGCCCTCTCTGCTTTCCTGCGCACTCTATCCTCAAAAGCACCTTTTTTCACTTTCGGCGCTGTTTGGAGCAAAAAAGACAAACGTCCAGCTTTTGCTGCCACAGCAAAGGTGCCAGCGGGGAAAAGTGATGCTGCTTCTCACTGCCTCCTGGAACCCCTTCAAATGCCCCAGACAATTTGGCCCTCTCTGCTTTCCTGCGCACTCTATCCTCAAAAGCACCTTTTTTCACTTTCGGCGCTGTTTGGAGCAAAAAAGACAAACGTCCAGCTTTTGCAGCCACAGCAAAGGTGCCAGCGGGGAAAAGTGATGCTGCTTCTCACTGCCTCCTGCAACCCCTTCAAATGCCCCAGACAATTTGGCCCTCTCTGCTTTCCTGCGCACTCTAGCCTCAAAAGCACCTTTTTTTACTTTAGGCGCTGTTTGGAGCAAAAAAGACAAACGTCCAGCTTTTGCTGCCACAGCAAAGGTGCCAGCGGGGAAAAGTGATGCTGCTTCTCACTGCCTCCTGGAACCCCTTCAAATGCCCCACACAATTTGGCCCTCTCTGCTTTCCTGAAAAGTCTATCCTCAAAAGCACCTTTTTTCACTTTCGGCGCTGTTTGGAGCAAAAAAGACAAACGTCCAGCTTTTGCTGCCACAGCAAAGGTGCCAGCGGGGAAAAGTGATGCTGCTTCTCACTGCCTCCTGGAACCCCTTCAAATGCCCCAGACAATTTGGCCCTGTCTGCTTTCCTGAAAAGTCTATCCTCAAAAGCACCTTTTTTCACTTTCGGCGCTGTTTGGAGCAAAAAAGACAAACGTCCAGCTTTTGCTGCCACAGCAAAGGTGCCAGCGGGGAAATGTGATGCTGCTTCTCACTGCCTCCTGGAACCCCTTCAAATGCCCCAGACAATTTGGCCCTCTCTGCTTTCCTGCGCACTCTAGCCTCAAAAGCACCTTTTTTCACTTTCGGCGCTGTTTGGAGCAAAAAAGACAAACGTCCAGCTTTTGCTGCCACAGCAAAGGTGCCAGCGGGGAAAAGTGATGCTGCTTCTCACTGCCTCCTGGAACCCCTTCAAATGCCCCACACAATTTGGCCCTCTCTGCTTTCCTGCGCACTCTATCCTCAAAAGCACCTTTTTTCACTTTCGGCGCTGTTTGGAGCAAAAAAGACAAACGTCCAGCTTTTGCTGCCACAGCAAAGGTGCCAGCGGGGAAAAGTGATGCTGCTTCTCACTGCCTCCTGGAACCCCTTCAAATGCCCCACACAATTTGGCCCTCTCTGCTTTCCTGAAAAGTCTATCCTCAAAAGCACCTTTTTTCACTTTCGGCGCTGTTTGGAGCAAAAAAGACAAACGTCCAGCTTTTGCTGCCACAGCAAAGGTGCCAGCGGGGAAAAGTGATGCTGCTTCTCACTGCCTCCTGGAACCCCTTCAAATGCCCCAGACAATTTGGCCCTCTCTGCTTTCCTGCGCACTCTATCCTCAAAAGTACCTTTTTTCACTTTCGGCGCTGTTTGGAGCAAAAAAGACAAACGTCCAGCTTTTGCTGCCACAGCAAAGGTGCCAGCGGGGAAAAGTGATGCTGCTTCTCACTGGCTCCTGGAATCCCTTCAAATGCCCCACACAATTTGGCCATCTCTGCTTTCCTGAAAAGTCTATCCTCAAAAGAACCTTTTTTCACTTTCGGCGCTGTTTGGAGCAAAAAAGTCAAACGTTCAGCTTTTGCTGCCACACCAAAGGTGCCAGCGGGGAAAAGTGATGCTGCTTCTCACTGCCTCCTGCAACCCCTTCAAATGCCCCACACAATTTGGCCCTCTCTGCTTTCCTTAAAAGTCTATCCTCAAAAGCAACTTTTTTCACTTTCGGCGCTGTTTGGAGCAAAAAAGACAAACGTCCAGCTTTTGCTGCCACAGCAAAGGTGCCAGCGAGGAAAAGTGATGCTGCTTCTCACTGCCTCCTGGAACCCCTTCAAATGCCCCACACAATTTGGCCCTCTCTGCTTTCCTGCGCACTCTATCCTCAAAAGCACCTTTTTTCACTTTCGGCGCTGTTTGGAGCAAAAAAGACAAACGTCCAGCTTTTGCTGCCACAGCAAAGCTGCCAGCGGGGAAAAGTGATGCTGCTTCTCACTGCCTCCTGGAACCCCTTCAAATGCCCCACACAATTTGGCCCTCTCTGCTTTCCTGCGGACTCTAGCCTCAAAAGCACCGTTTTTCGCTTTCGGCGCTGTTTGGCGCAAAAAAGACAAACGTCCAGCTTTTGCAGCCACAGCAAAGGTGCCAGCGGGGAAAAGTGATGCTGCTTCTAACTGCCTCCTGGAACCCCTTCAAATGCCCCAGACAATTTGGCCCTCTCTGCTTTCCTGCGCACTCTAGCTTCAAAAGCACCTTTTTTCACTTTAGGCGCTGTTTGGAGCAAAAAAGACAAACGTCCAGCTTTTGCTGCCACAGCAAAGGTGCCAGCGGGGAAAAGTGATGCTGCTTCTCACTGCCTCCTGGAACCCCTTCAAATGCCCCACACAATTTGGCCCTCTCTGCTTTCCTGAAAAGTCTATCCTCAAAAGCACCTTTTTTCACTTTCGGCGCTGTTTGGAGCAAAAAAGACAAACGTCCAGCTTTTGCTGCCACAGCAAAGGTGCCAGCGGGGAAAAGTGATGCTGCTTCTCACTGCCTCCTGGAACCCCTTCAAATGCCCCACACAATTTGGCCCTCTCTGCTTTCCTGAAAAGTCTATCCTCAAAAGCACCTTTTTTCACTTTCGGCGCTGTTTGGAGCAAAAAAGACAAACGTCCAGCTTTTGCTGCCACAGCAAAGGTGCCAGCGGGGAAAAGTGATGCTGCTTCTCACTGCCTCCTGGAACCCCTTCAAATGCCCCAGACAATTTGGCCCTCTCTGCTTTTCTGCGCACTCTAGCCTCAAAAGCACCTGTTTTCACTTTCGGCGCTGTTTGGAGCAAAAAAGACAAACGTCCAGCTTTTGCTGCCACAGCAAAGGTGCCAGCGGGGAAAAGTGATGCTGCTTCTCACTGCCTCCTGGAATCCCTTCAAATGCCCCACACAATTTGGCCCTCTCTGCTTTCCTGAAAAGTCTATCCTCAAAAGCACCTTTTTTCACTTTCGGCGCTGTTTGGAGCAAAAAAGACAAACGTTCAGCTTTTGCTGCCACAGCAAAGGTGCCAGCGGGGAAAAGTGATGCTGCTTCTCACTGCCTCCTGCAACCCCTTCAAATGCCCCACACAATTTGGCCCTCTCTGCTTTCCTGAAAAGTCTATCCTCAAAAGCAACTTTTTTCACTTTCGGCGCTGTTTGGAGCAAAAAAGACAAACGTCCAGCTTTTGCTGCCACAGCAAAGGTGCCAGCGGGGAAAAGTGATGCTGCTTCTCACTGCCTCCTCGAACCCCTTCAAATGCCCCACACAATTTGGCCCTCTCTGCTTTCCTGCGCACTCTATCCTCAAAAGCACCTTTTTTCACTTTCGGCGCTGTTTGGAGCAAAAAAGACAAACGTCCAGCTTTTGCTGCCACAGCAAAGGTGCCAGCGGGGAAAAGTGATGCTGCTTCTCACTGCCTCCTGGAACCCCTTCAAATGCCCCACACAATTTGGCCCTCTCTGCTTTCCTGCGGACTCTAGCCTCAAAACACCTTTTTTCACTTTCGCCGCTGTTTGGAGCAAAAAAGACAAACGTCCAGCTTTTGTTGCCACAGCAAAGGTGCCAGCGGGGAAAAGTGATGCTGCTTCTCACTGCCTCCTGGAACCCCTTCAAATGCCCCAGACAATTTGGCCCTGTCTGCTTTCCTGCGCACTCTATCCTCAAAAGTACCTTTTTTCACTTTCGGCGCTGTTTGAAGCAAAAAAGACAAACGTCCAGCTTTTGCTGCCACAGCAAAGGTGCCAGCGGGGAAAAGTGATGCTGCTTCTCACTGCCTCCTGGAATCCCTTCAAATGCCCCACACAATTTGGCCCTCTCTGCTTTCCTGAAAAGTCTATCCTCAAAAGCACCTTTTTTCACTTTCGGCGCTGTTTGGAGCAAAAAAGACAAACGTCCAGCTTTTGCTGCCACAGCAAAGGTGCCAGCGGGGAAAAGTGATGCTGCTTCTCACTGCCTCCTGGAACCCCTTCAAATGCCCCACACAATTTGGCCCTCTCTGCTTTCCTGAAAAGTCTATCCTCAAAAGCACCTTTTTTCACTTTCGGCGCTGTTTGGAGCAAAAAAGACAAACGTCCAGCTTTTGCTGCCACAGCAAAGGTGCCAGCGGGGAAAAGTGATGCTGCTTCTCACTGCCTCCTGGAACCCCTTCAAATGCCCCAGACAATTTGGCCCTCTCTGCTTTCCTGCGCACTCTAGCCTCAAAAGCACCTTTTTTCACTTTCGGCGCTGTTTGGAGCAAAAAAGACAAACGTCCAGCTTTTGCTGCCACAGCAAAGGTGCCAGCGGGGAAAAGTGATGCTGCTTCTCACTGCCTCCTGGAACCCCTTCAAATGCCCCACACAATTTGGCCCTCTCTGCTTTCCTGCGCACTCTATCCTCAAAAGCACCTTTTTTCACTTTCGGCGCTGTTTGGAGCAAAAAAGACAAACGTCCAGCTTTTGCTGCCACAGCAAAGGTGCCAGCGGGGAAAAGTGATGCTGCTTCTCACTGCCTCCTGCAACCCCTTCAAATGCCCCAGACAATTTGGCCCTCTCTGCTTTCCTGAAAAGTCTATCCTCAAAAGCACCTTTTTTCACTTTCGCCGCTGTTTGGAGCAAAACAGACAAACGTCCATCTTTTGCTGCCACAGCAAAGGTGCCAGCAAGGAAAAGTGATGCTGCTTCTCACTGCCTCCTGGAACCCCTTCAAATGCCCCACACAATTTGGCCCTCTCTGCTTTCCTGCGCACTCTATCCTCAAAAGCACCTTTTTTCACTTTCGGCGCTGTTTGGAGCAAAAAAGACAAACGTCCAGCTTTTGCTGCCACAGCAAAGGTGCCAGCGGGGAAAAGTGATGCTGCTTCTCACTGCCTCCTGGAACCCCTTCAAATGCCCCACACAATTTGGCCCTCTCTGCTTTCCTGCGCACTCTATCCTCAAAAGCACCTTTTTTCACTTTCGGCGCTGTTTGGAGCAAAAAAGACAAACGTCCAGCTTTTGCTGCCACAGCAAAGGTGCCAGCGGGGAAAAGTGATGCTGCTTCTCACTGCCTCCTGGAACCCCTTCAAATGCCCCAGACAATTTGGCCCTCTCTGCTTTCCTGCGCACTCTAGCCTCAAAAGCACCTTTTTTCACTTTAGGCGCTGTTTGGAGCAAAAAAGACAAACGTCCAGCTTTTGCTGCCACAGCAAAGGTGCCAGCGGGGAAAAGTGATGCTGCTTCTCACTGCCTCCTGGAACCCCTTCAAATGCCCCACACAATTTGGCCCTCTCTGCTTTCCTGAAAAGTCTATCCTCAAAAGCACCTTTTTTCACTTTCGGCGCTGTTTGGAGCAAAAAAGACAAACGTCCAGCTTTTGCTGCCACAGCAAAGGTGCCAGCGGGGAAAAGTGATGCTGCTTCTCACTGCCTCCTGGAACCCCTTCAAATGCCCCACACAATTTGGCCCTCTCTGCTTTCCTGAAAAGTCTATCCTCAAAAGCACCTTTTTTCACTTTCGGCGCTGTTTGGAGCAAAAAAGACAAACGTCCAGCTTTTGCTGCCACAGCAAAGGTGCCAGCGGGGAAAAGTGATGCTGCTTCTCACTGCCTCCTGGAACCCCTTCAAATGCCCCACACAATTTGGCCCTCTCTGCTTTCCTGCGCACTCTAGCCTCAAAAGCACCTTTTTTCACTTTAGGCGCTGTTTGGAGCAAAAAAGACAAACGTCCAGCTTTTGCTGCCACAGCAAAGGTGCCAGCGGGGAAAAGTGATGCTGCTTCTCACTGCCTCCTGGAACCCCTTCAAATGCCCCACACAATTTGGCCCTCTCTGCTTTCCTGAAAAGTCTATCCTCAAAAGCACCTTTTTTCACTTTCGGCGCTGTTTGGAGCA
This sequence comes from Vanellus vanellus, assembly GCF_965231255.1. Lineage (NCBI taxonomy): Eukaryota > Metazoa > Chordata > Aves > Charadriiformes > Charadriidae > Vanellus > Vanellus vanellus. Next base: position 28,395 of record NW_028127900.1, read on the forward strand.
AAAAAGACAAACGTCCAGCTTTTGCTGCCACAGCAAAGGTGCCAGCGGGGAAAAGTGATGCTGCTTCTCACTGCCTCCTGGAACCCCTTCAAATGCCCCACACAATTTGGCCCTCTCTGCTTTCCTGAAAAGTCTATCCTCAAAAGCACCTTTTTTCACTTTCGGCGCTGTTTGGAGCAAAAAAGACAAACGTCCAGCTTTTGCTGCCACAGCAAAGGTGCCAGCGGGGAAAAGTGATGCTGCTTCTCACTGCCTCCTGGAACCCCTTCAAATGCCCCAGACAATTTGGCCCTCTCTGCTTTCCTGCGCACTCTAGCCTCAAAAGCACCTTTTTTCACTTTCGGCGCTGTTTGGAGCAAAAAAGACAAACGTCCAGCTTTTGCTGCCACAGCAAAGGTGCCAGCGGGGAAAAGTGATGCTGCTTCTCACTGCCTCCTGGAATCACTTCAAATGCCCCACACAATTTGGCCCTCTCTGCTTTCCTGAAAAGTCTATCCTCAAAAGAACCTTTTTTCACTTTCGGCGCTGTTTGGAGCAAAAAAGACAAACGTTCAGCTTTTGCTGCCACAGCAAAGGTGCCAGCGGGGAAAAGTGATGCTGCTTCTCACTGCCTCCTGGAACCCCTTCAAATGCCCCAGACAATTTGGCCCTCTCTGCTTTCCTGAAAAGTCTATCCTCAAAAGCACCTTTTTTCACTTTCGGCGCTGTTTGGAGCAAAAAAGACAAACGTCCAGCTTTTGCTGCCACAGCAAAGGTGCCAGCGGGGAAAAGTGATGCTGCTTCTCACTCCTCCTGGAACCCCTTCAAATGCCCCACACAATTTGGCCCTCTCTGCTTTCCTGCGCACTCTATCCTCAAAAGCACCTTTTTTCACTTTCGGCGCTGTTTGGAGCAAAAAAGACAAACGTCCAGCTTTTGCTGCCACAGCAAAGGTGCCAGCGGGGAAAAGTGATGCTGCTTCTCACTGCCTCCTGGAACCCTTCAAATGCCCCACACAATTTGGCCCTCTCTGCTTTCCTGCGACTCTAGCCTCAAACACCTTTTTCACTTTCGCCGCTGTTTGGAGCAAAAAAGACAAACGTCCAGCTTTTGTTGCCACAGCAAAGGTGCCAGCGGGGAAAAGTGATGCTGCTTCTCACTGCCTCCTGGAACCCCTTCAAATGCCCACAATTTGGCCTGTCTGCTTTCCTGGCACTCTATCCTCAAAAGTACCTTTTTTCACTTTCGGCGCTGTTTGGAAGCAAAAAAGACAAACGTCCAGCTTTTGCTGCCACAGCAAAGGTGCCAGCGGGGAAAAGTGATGCTGCTTCTCACTGCCTCCTGGAATCCCTTCAAATGCCCCCACAATTTGGCCCTTTCTGCTTTCCTGAAAGTCTATCCTCAAAAGCACCTTTTTTCACTTTCGGCGCTGTTTGGAGCAAAAAGACAAACGTCCAGCTTTGCTGCCACAGCAAAGGTGCCAGCGGGGAAAAGTGATGCTGCTTCTCACTGCCTCCTGGAACCCCTTCAAATGCCCCAGACAATTTGGCCCTCTCTGCTTTCCTGCGCACTCTATCCCAAAAGCACCTTTTTTCACTTTCGGCGCTGTTTGGAGCAAAAAAAGACAAACGTCCAGCTTTTGCTGCCACAGCAAAGGTGCCCAGCGGGGAAAAGTGATGCTGCTTCTCACTGCCTCCTGGAACCCCTTCAAATGCCCCAGACAATTTGGCCCTCTCTGCTTTCCTGCGCACTCTAGCCTCAAAAGCACCTTTTTTCACTTTCGGCGCTGTTTGGAGCAAAAAAGACAAACGTCCAGCTTTTGCTGCCACAGCAAAGGTGCCAGCGGGAAAGTGATGCTGCTCTGACCCTGCCCCCCCCCCCCCCCCCCCCCCCAAAACCCCTGCCCCCCCCCCCCCCCCCCCCCCCCCCCCCCCCCACCCCCTG